>NW_027175192.1:477500-487500 GCF_028021215.1 Eschrichtius robustus
TTCTCTTTTTAACCTGTTCCTTAAAACACTAGTGCTTAGGAAATCTATTGGAGGCAGAAGCAGTCAAGGGTAGCTTAGGGTTAGGGTTAGGGTTAGGGTACGGCTTAGGGTACGGGTTCGGGTACGGATTCGGGTACGGGTTTGGGTATGGCGTAGGATATGGTTTAGGGATAGGGTTAGGGTTAGTTTGAGGGTTAGGGCTCGGTTTAGGGTACGGGTTAAGATTAGGGTACGTGTTAGGGTTAGGGTAGGGGTTAGGGTTAGGGTACGCGTTAGGGTTAGGGTAGTTATTAAACCTATCCCACTCTCTAGATACCCCTTAGCACGTCAAGGAATATTATTTGGGTGTCCAGCCATGGAGAAGAGTTTAGACACTAGGAGAAGATAAGGAACACACCCATTATCAAGAAATCACATTAGGATTCTCTTTTTAACCTATTCCTTAAAACACTAGTGCTTAGGAAATCTATTGGAGGCAGAAGCAGTCAAGGGTAGCTTAGGGTTAGGGTTAGGGTTAGGGCTAGGGTTAGGGCACGGCTTAGGGTACGGGTTCGGGTACGGGTTCGGGTACGGCATAGGGTATGGGTTAGGTTTAGGGTTAGGGTTAGTTTGAGGGTTAGGGCTCGGTTTAGGGTACGGGTTAGGATTAGGGTACGTGTTAGGGTTAGGGTAGGGGTTAGGGTTAGGGGACGCGTTAGGGTTAGGGTAGTTATTAAACCTATCCCACTCTCTAGATACCCCTTAGCACGTCAAGGAATATTATTTGGGGGTCCAGCCGTGGAGAAGAGTTTAGACACTAGGAGAAGATAAGGAACACACCCATTATCAAGAAATCACATTAGGATTCTCTTTGTAACCTGTTCCTTAAAACACTAGTGCTTAGGAAATCTATTGGAGGCAGAAGCAGTCAAGGGTAGCTTAGGGTTAGGGTTAGGGTTAGGGTACGGCTTAGGGTACGGGTTCGGGTACGGGTTTGGGTATGGCGTAGGGTATGGGTTAGGGTTAGGGTTAGGGTGAGTTTGAGGGTTAGGGCTCGGTTTAGGTTACGGGTTACTATTAGGGTACGTGTTAGGGTTAGGGTACGGGTTAGGGTTAGGGTACGCGTTAGGGTTAGGTTCGTTATTAAACCTATCCCACTCTCTAGATACACCTTAGCACGTCAAAGAATATTATTTGGGGGTCCAGCCATGGAGAAGAGTTTAGACACTAGGAGAAGATAAGGAACACACCCATTATCCTGAAATCACATTAGGATTTTCTTTTTAACCTGTTCCTTAATACACTAGTGCTTAGGAAATCTATTAGAGGCAGAAGCAGTCAAGGGTAGCTTAGGGTTAGGGTTAGGGTTAGGGTTAGGGTTAGGGTACGGCTTAGGGTACGGGTTCGGGTACGGGTTCGGGTACGGCGTAGGGTATGGGTTAGGGTTAGGGTTAGGGTTAGTTTGAGGGTTAGGGCTCGGTTTAGGGTACGGGTTAGGATTAGTGTACGTGTTAGGGTTAGGGTAGAGGTTAGGGTTAGGGTACGCGTTAGGGTTAGGGTAGTTATTAAACCTATCCCACTCTCTAGATACCCCTTAGCACGTCAAGGAATATTCTTTGGGGGTCCAGCCATGGAGAAGAGTTTAGACACTAGGAGAAGATAAGGAACACACCCTTTATCAAGAAATCACATTAGGATTCTCTTTTTAACCTGTTCCTAAAAACACTAGTGCTTACGAAATCTATTGGAGGCAGAAGTAGTGAAGGGTAGCTTAGGGTTAGGGTTAGGGTTAGGGTTAGGGTTATTGTTAGGGTAAGGCTTAGGGTACGGGTTCGGGTACGGCGTAGGGTATGGGTTATTGTTAGGGTTAGGTTTAGTTTGAGGGTTAGGGCTCGGTTTAGGGTTCGGGTTAGGATTAGGGTACGTGTTAGGGTTAGGGTAGGTATTAGGGTTAGGGTACGCGTTAGGGTTAGGGTAGTTATTAAACCTATCCCACTCTCTAGATACCCCTTAGCACGTGAAGGAATATTATTTGGGGGTCCAGCCATGGAGAAGAGTTTAGACACTAGGAGAAGATAAGGAACACACCCATTATCAAGAAATCACATTAGGATTCTCTTTTTAACCTGTTCCTTAAAACACTAGTGCTTAGGAAATCTATTGGAGGCAGAAGCAGTGAAGGGTAGCTTAGGGTTAGGGTTACGGTTAGGGTTACGGTTAGTGTTAGGGTACGGATTCGGGTACGGGTTCGGGTACGGCGTAGGGTATGGGTTAGGTTTAGGGTTAGGGTTAGTTTGAGGGTTAGGGCTCGGTTTAGGGTACGGGTTAGGATTAGGGTACGTGTTAGGGTTAGGGTAGGGGTTAGGGTTAGGGTACGCGTTAGGGTTAGGGTAGTTATTAAACCTATCCCACTCTCTAGATACCCCTTAGCACGTCAAGGAATATTATTTGGGGGTCCAGCCATGGAGAAGAGTTTAGACACTAGGAGAAGATAAGGAACACACCCATTATCAAGAAATCACATTAGGATTCTCTTTTTAACCTGTTCCTTAAAACACTAGTGCTTAGGAATTCTATTGGAGGCAGAAGCAGTCAAGGGTAGCTTAGGGTTAGGGTTAGGGTTATTGTTAGGGTAAGGCTTAGGGTACGGGTTCGGGTACGGGTTCGGGTACGGCATAGGATATGGGTTAGGGTTAGGTTTAGGGTTAGTTTGGGGGTTAGGGCTCGGTTTAGGGTACGGGTTAGGATTAGGGTACGTGTTAGGGTTAGGGTAGGGGTTAGGGTTAGGGTACGCGTTAGGATTACTGTAGTTATTAAACCTATCCCACTCTCTAGATACCCCTTAGCACGTCAAGGAATATTATTTGGGGGTCCAGCCATGGAGAAGAGTTTAGACACTAGGAGAAGATAAGGAACACACCCATTATCAAGAAATCACATTAGGATTCTCTTTTTAACCTGTTCCTTAAAACACTAGTGCTTAGGAAATCTATTGGAGGCAGAAGCAGTCAAGGGTAGCTTAGGGTTAGGGTTAGGGTTAGGGTTAGGGTTAGGGTACGGCTTAGGGTACGGGTTCGGGTACGGGTTCGTGTACGGCGTAGGGTATGGGTTAGTGTTAGGGTTAGGGTTAGTTTGAAGGTTAGGGCTCTGTTTAGGGTACGGGTTAGGATTAGGGTTCGTGTTAGGGTTAGGGTAGGGGTTAGGGTTAGGGTACGCGTTAGTGTTCGAGTAGTTATTAAACCTATCCCACTCTCTAGATACCCCTTAGCACGTCAAGGAATATTATTTGGGTGTCCAGCCATGGAGAAGAGTTTAGACACTAGGAGAAGATAAGGAACACACCCATTATCAAGAAATCACATTAGGATTCTCTTTTTAACCTGTTCCTTAAAACACTAGTGCTTAGGAAATCTATTGGAGGCAGAAGCAGTCAAGGGTAGCTTAGGGTTAGGGTTAGGGTTAGGGTACGGCTTAGGGTACGGTTTCGGGTACGGGTTCGGGTACGGGTTTGGGTATGGCGTAGGGTATGGTTTAGGTATAGGGTTAGGGTTAGTTTGAGGGTTAGGGCTCGGTTTAGGGTACGGGTTAGGATTAGGGTACGTGTTAGGGTTAGGGTACGCGTTAGGGTTAGGGTAGTTATTAAACCTATCCCACTCTCTAGATACCCCTTAGCACGTCAAGGAATATTATTTGGGGGTCCAGCCATGGAGAAGAGTTTAGACACTAGGAGAAGATAAGGAACACACCCATTATCAAGAAATCACATTAGGATTCTCTTTTTAACCTGTTCCTTAAAACACTAGTGCTTAGGAAATCTATTGGAGGCAGAAGCAGTCAAGGGTAGCTTAGGGTTAGGGTTAGGGTTAGGGTTAGGGTTAGTGTTAGGGTACGGGTTCGGGTACGGGTTCGGGTACGGCGTAGGGTATGGGTTAGGGTTAGGGTTAGGGTTAGTTTGAGGTTTAGGGCTCGGTTTAGGGTACGGGTTAGGATTAGGGTATGTGTTAGGGTTAGGGTAGGGGTTACGGTTAGGGTACGCGTTAGGTTTACAGTAGTTATTAAACCTATCCCACTCTCTAGATACCCCTTAGCACGTCAAGGAATATTATTTGGGGGTCCAGCCATGGAGAAGAGTTTAGACACTAGGAGAAGATAAGGAACACACCCATTATCAAGAAATCACATTAGGATTCTCTTTTTAACCTGTTTCTTAAAACACTAGTGCTTAGGAAATCTATTGGAGGCAGAAGCAGTCAAGGGTAGCTTAGGGTTAGGGTTAGGGTTAGGGTACGGCTTAGGGTACGGTTTCGGGTACGGGTTCGGGTACGGGTTTGGGTATGGCGTAGGGTATGGTTTAGGTATAGGGTTAGGGTTAGTTTGAGGGTTAGGGCTCGGTTTAGGGTACGGGATAGGATTAGGGTACGTGTTAGGGTTAGGGTAGAGGTTAGGGTTAGGGTACGCGTTAGGGTTAGGGTAGTTATTAAACCTATCCCACTCTCTAGATACCCCTTAGCACGTCAAGGAATATTATTTGGGGGTCCAGCCATGGAGAAGAGTTTAGACACTAGGAGAATATAAGGAACACACCCATTATCAAGAAATCACATTAGGATTCTCTTTTTAACCTGTTCCTTAAAACACTAGTGCTTAGGAAATCTATTGGAGGCAGAAGCAGTGAAGGGTAGCTTAGGGTTAGGGTTACGGTTAGGGTTACGGTTAGTGTTAGGGTACGGATTCGGGTACGGGTTCGGGTACGGCGTAGGGTATGGGTTAGGGTTAGGGTTAGGGTTAGTTTGAGGGTTAGGGCTCGGTTTAGGGTACGGGTTAGGATTAGGGTACGTGTTCGGGTTAGGGTAGGGGTTAGGGTTAGGGTACGCGTTAGGGTTAGGGTAGTTATTAAACCTATCCCACTCTCTAGATACCCCTTAGCACGTCAAGGAATATTATTTGGGGGTCCAGCCATGGAGAAGAGTTTAGACACTAGGAGAAGATAAGGAACACACCCATTATCAAGAAATCACATTAGGATTCTCTTTTTAACATGTTCCTTAAAACACTAGTGCTTAGGAAATCTATTGGAGGCAGAAGCAGTCAAGGGTAGCTTAGGGTTAGAGTTAGGGTTATTGTTAGGGTAAGGCTTAGGGTACGGGTTCGGGTACGGGTTCGGGTACGGCATAGGGTATGGGTTAGGGTTAGGGTTAGGGTTAGTTTGGGGGTTAGGGCTCGGTTTAGGGTACGGGTTAGGATTAGGGTACGTGTTAGGGTTAGGGTAGGGGTTAGGGTTAGGGTACGCGTTAGGATTACTGTAGTTATTAAACCTATCCCACTCTCTAGATACCCCTTAGCACGTCAAGGAATATTATTGGGGGGTCCAGCCATGGAGAAGAGTTTAGACACTAGGAGAAGATAAGGAACACACCCATTATCAAGAAATCACATTAGGATTCTCTTTTTAACCTGTTCCTTAAAACACTAGTGCTTAGGAAATCTATTGGAGGCAGAAGCAGTCAAGGGTAGCTTAGGGTTAGGGTTAGGGTTAGGGTTAGGGTTAGTGTTAGGGTACGGGTTCGGGTACGGGTTCGGGTACGGCGTAGGGTATGGGTTAGTGTTAGGGTTAGGGTTAGTTTGAAGGTTAGGGCTCTGTTTAGGGTACGGGTTAGGATTAGGGTTCGTGTTAGGGTTAGGGTAGGGGTTAGGGTTAGGGTACGCGTTAGGGTTAGGATAGTTATTAAACCTATCCCACTCTCTAGATACCCCTTAGCACGTCAAGGAATATTATTTGGGGGTCCAGCAATGGAGAAGAGTTTAGACACTAGGAGAAGATAAGGAACACACCCATTATCAAGAAATCACATTAGGATTTTCTTTTTAACCTGTTCCTTAAAACACTAGTGCTTAGGAAATCTATTGGAGGCAGAAGCAGTCAAGGGTAGCTTAGGGTTAGGGTTAGGGTTAGGGTACGGCTTAGGGTACGGTTTCGGGTACGGGTTCGGGTACGGGTTTGGGTATGGCGTAGGGTATGGTTTAGGTATAGGGTTAGGGTTAGTTTGAGGGTTAGGGCTCGGTTTAGGGTACGGGTTAGGATTAGGGTACGTGTTACGGTTAGGGTACGCGTTAGGGTTAGGGTAGTTATTAAACCTATCCCACTCTCTAGATACCCCTTAGCACGTGAAGGAATATTATTTGGGGGTCCAGCCATGGAGAAGAGTTTAGACACTAGGAGAAGATAAGGAACACACCCATTATCAAGAAATCACATTAGGATTCTCTTTTAAACCTGTTCCTTAAAACAATAGTGCTTAGGAAATCTATTGGAGGCAGAATCAGTGAAGGGTAGCTTAGGGTTAGGGTTACGGTTAGGGTTACGGTTAGTGTTAGGGTACGGATTCGGGTACAGGTTCGGGTACGGCGTAGGGTATGGGTTAGGTTTAGGGTTAGGGTTAGTTTGAGGGTTAGGGCTCGGTTTAGGGTACGGCTTAGGATTAGGGTACGTGTTAGGGTTAGGGTAGGGGTTAGGGTTAGGGTACGCGTTAGGGTTAGGGTAGTTATTAAACCTATCCCACTCTCTAGATACCCCTTAGCACGTCAAGGAATATTATTTGGGGGTCCAGCCATGGAGAAGAGTTTAGACACTAGGAGAAGATAAGGAACACACCCATTATCAAGAAATCACATTAGGATTCTCTTTTTAACCTGTTCCTTAAAACACTAGTGCTTAGGAAATCTATTGGAGGCAGAAGCAGTCAAGGGTAGCTTAGGGTTAGTGTTAGGGTTATTGTTAGGGTAAGGCTTAGGGTACGGGTTCGGGTACGGGTTCGGGTACGGCATAGGGTATGGGTTAGGGTTAGGTTTAGGGTTAGTTTGGGGGTTAGGGCTCGGTTTAGGGTACGGGTTAGGATTAGGGTACGTGTTAGGGTTAGGGTAGGGGTTAGGGTTAGGGTACGCGTTAGGATTACTGCAGTTATTAAACCTATCCTACTCTCTAGATACCCCTTAGCACGTCAAGGAATATTATTTGGGGGTCCAGCCATGGAGAAGAGATTAGACACTAGGAGAAGATAAGGAACACACCCATTATCAAGAAATCACATTAGGATTCTCTTTTTAACCTGTTCCTTAAAACACTAGTGCTTAGGAAATCTATTGGAGGCAGAAGCAGTCAAGGGTAGCTTAGGGTTAGGGTTAGGGTTAGGGTTAGGGTTAGTGTTAGGGTACGGGTTCGGGTACGGGTTCGGGTACGGCGTAGGGTATGGGTTAGTGTTAGGGTTAGGGTTAGTTTGAAGGTTAGGGCTCTGTTTAGGGTACGGGTTAGGATTAGGGTTCGTGTTAGGGTTAGGGTAGGGGTTAGGGTTAGGGTACGCGTTAGGGTTAGGATAGTTATTAAACCTATCCCACTCTCTAGATACCCCTTAGCACGTCAAGGAATATTATTTGGGGGTCCAGCAATGGAGAAGAGTTTAGACACTAGGAGAAGATAAGGAACACACCCATTATCAAGAAATCACATTAGGATTCTCTTTTTAACCTGTTCCTTAAAACACTAGTGCTTAGGAAATCTATTGGAGGCAGAAGCAGTCAAGGGTAGCTTAGGGTTAGGGTTAGGGTTAGGGTTAGGGTTAGTGTTAGGGTACGGGTTCGGGTACGGGTTCGGGTACGGCGTAGCGTATGGGTTAGGGTTAGGGTTAGGGTTAGTTTGAGGGTTAGGGCTCGGTTTAGGGTACGGGTTAGGATTAGGGTACGTGTTAGGGTTAGGGTAGGGGTTAGGGTTAGGGTACGCGTTAGGTTTACGGTAGTTATTAAACCTATCCCACTCTCTAGATACCCCTTAGCACGTCAAGGAATATTATTTGGGGGTCCAGCCATGGAGAAGAGTTTAGACACTAGGAGAAGATAAGGAACACACCCATTATCAAGAAATCACATTAGGATTCTCTTTTTAACCTGTTCCTTAAAACTCTAGTGCTTAGGAAATCTATTGGAGGCAGAAGCAGTCAAGGGTAGCTTAGGGTTAGGGTTAGGGTTAGGGTACGGCGTAGGGTACGGTTTCGGGTACGGGTTCGGGTACGGGTTTGGGTATGGCGTAGGGTATGCTTTAGGTATAGTGTTAGGGTTAGTTTGAGGGTTAGGGCTCGGTTTAGGGTACGGGTTAGGATTAGGGTACGTGTTAGGGTTAGGGTAGCGGTTAGGGTTAGGGTACGCGTTAGGGTTAGGGTAGTTATTAAACCTATCCCACTCTCTAGATACCCCTTAGCACGTCAAGGAATATTATTTGGGGGTCCAGCCATGGAGAAGAGTTTAGACACTAGGAGAAGATAAGGAACACACCCATTATCAAGAAATCACATTAGGATTCTCTTTTTAACCTGTTCCTTAAAACACTAGTGCTTAGGAAATCTATTGGAGGCAGAAGCAGTCAAGGGTAGCTTAGGGTTAGGGTTAGGGTTATTGTTAGGGTAAGGCTTAGGGTACGGGTTCGGGTACGGGTTCGGGTACGGCATAGGGTATGGGTTAGGGTTAGGTTTAGGGTTTGTTTGGGGGTTAGGGCTCGGTTTAGGGTACGGGTTAGGATTAGGGTACGTGTTAGGGTTAGGGTACGTGTTAGGGTTAGGGTACGCGTTAGGGTTAGGGTAGTTATTAAACCTATCCCACTCTCTAGATACCCCTTAGCACGTCAAGGAATATTATTTGGGGGTCCAGCCATGGAGAAGAGTTTAGACACTAGGAGAAGATAAGGAACACACCCATTATCAAGAAATCACATTAGGATTCTCTTTTTAACCTGTTCCTTAAAACACTAGTGCTTAGGAAATCTATTGGAGGCAGAAGCAGTGAAGGGTAGCTTAGGGTTAGGGTTACGGTTAGGGTTACGGTTAGTGTTAGGGTACGGATTCGGGTACGGGTTCGGGTACGGCGTAGGGTATGGGTTAGGGTTAGGGTTAGGGTTAGTTTGAGGGTTAGGGCTCGGTTTAGGGTACGGGTTAGGATTAGGGTACGTGTTAGGGTTAGGGTAGGGGTTAGGGTTAGGGTACGCGTTAGGGTTAGGGTAGTTATTAAACCTATCCCACTCTCTAGATACCCCTTAGCACGTCAAGGAATATTATTTGGGGGTCCAGCCATGGAGAAGAGTTTAGACACTAGGAGAAGATAAGGAACACACCCATTATCAAGAAATCACATTAGGATTCTCTTTTTAACCTGTTCCTTAAAACACTAGTGCTTAGGAAATCTATTGGAGGCAGAAGCAGTCAAGGGTAGCTTAGGGTTAGAGTTAGGGTTATTGTTAGGGTAAGGCTTAGGGTACGGGTTCGGGTACGGGTTCGGGTACGGCATAGGGTATGGGTTAGGGTTAGGGTTAGGGTTAGTTTGGGGGTTAGGGCTCGGTTTAGGGTACGGGTTAGGATTAGGGTACGTGTTAGGGTTAGGGTAGGGGTTAGGGTTAGGGTACGCGTTAGGATTACTGTAGTTATTAAACCTATCCCACTCTCTAGATACCCCTTAGCACGTCAAGGAATATTATTGGGGGGTCCAGCCATGGAGAAGAGTTTAGACACTAGGAGAAGATAAGGAACACACCCATTATCAAGAAATCACATTAGGATTCTCTTTTTAACCTGTTCCTTAAAACACTAGTGCTTAGGAAATCTATTGGAGGCAGAAGCAGTCAAGGGTAGCTTAGGGTTAGGGTTAGGGTTAGGGTTAGGGTTAGTGTTAGGGTACGGGTTCGGGTACGGGTTCGGGTACGGCGTAGGGTATGGGTTAGTGTTAGGGTTAGGGTTAGTTTGAAGGTTAGGGCTCTGTTTAGGGTACGGGTTAGGATTAGGGTTCGTGTTAGGGTTAGGGTAGGGGTTAGGGTTAGGGTACGCGTTAGGGTTAGGATAGTTATTAAACCTATCCCACTCTCTAGATACCCCTTAGCACGTCAAGGAATATTATTTGGGGGTCCAGCAATGGAGAAGAGTTTAGACACTAGGAGAAGATAAGGAACACACCCATTATCAAGAAATCACATTAGGATTTTCTTTTT